>NC_141687.1:287882376-287884876 GCF_964263255.1 Lissotriton vulgaris
CATATTCACACGTGCAAATAAACTATTGAACAACCATTTATTTGAATATAGAGTTATACACACACTTCCACCTTACTTCTATTGAAAATTACACATATTTATTCTCTTAAACAATCACTTATAGAAACACATACTTATTTAAACAGGAAATCTTACAATCTCTTACTCTCACATATACTCACTTATATACATCAATATTCATATATACTAGATTAAAACATATGTAGTTACTGATAAAGACACTAGTGAGACAGTCATTCACTCACTAACAAACACATATAGACACTCATCCACCCATACAGTCCTGTACATATGCTGTCTTCAAAACACATACAAACAAAGAGTCAGTCACTCATGCATCTATGTGCTAAGTAATACCTCCACCAAACTATATAGACACTCATACTGATACTAATAGAAATATCAAATAACCCATATACATACGCATGTAGCTACTTATCAGCACATGTAGCCACTTATACACAAAGTGAAACACTAATATATGTATTTAAATATTTAAACATAACTCACTAATATTTATTTTTCAGAAAGACACATATTCACTGGATGGTGTCATCAGTGATGTCATGAGTGATGTCACTGACCATGTCATGAGTGATGTAATATGTGATGTCATCAGCAGTGCATTGCACGCGCAAGTTATAGTGAGTCCGACTAACTATAACGTGGGAATTTCAATGGTTTTATATCAGTAAAATTTCCAGCTAACTATAACTGGTGTGAAACCTATGGTTTTTTCAGTGAATATATATATATATGTGTGTGTATATATATATGTGTATATATGTGTATATATATGTATATATATATATATATGTGTGTGTATATATGTATATATATATGTGTGTATATATATATATATATATATATATGTGTGTGTATATATATATATATATATATATATATATGTGTGTGTATATATATATATATGTATATATATATATGTGTATGTATATATATATATATATATATATATATATATATATATATATATATATATATATATATATATATATATACATACATATAAATGATTCCGCCAGTGCAGAACTGGCGGAATCATTTGTGGGAAGTTTGAATGAAAATGACTGGAACCTAAAATTTGAATGTACTATAAGTGAGACTAATGCCAAATTTCTAGATCTGGAAATAACTGTGTCAGAAAATAAATTGGTGACTACCTTATTTAGAAAGGAAACGGCGGGCAACACCCTCCTGCATGCGGCAAGCAGTCATCCACCCTTGCTTATCCGCAGCATTCCTTATGTGGAATTCCTTCGGGCTCGGAGGAATTGTAAAACCCAGGCTGATTTTGAGAAAGAATGTAATCTTATGACCAACAGATTTGTTGAGCGAGGGTATAACAAGGAGGCTGTAAGACTCTCTATACTAAAGGCCAGTCAGTTTTCCCAAAGCGAACTGTTAAATTCCTCTAATGACAAACAAGATGTCATGAATATCAGGTACATTTCAACCTACAACACAGGGTCCATTAGGGTCAGACAGTGTTTAGCCAAGCACTGGCAAGTGTTGAAAACAGAAGCAACCATTGAGGAAGTAATACAGGATTTTCCCAACATAACTTTCAGGAAGGGGCAATCTCTCAAAGATAGGTTATGCAGCAATGACACTGTAAAAAAGAAAGAATCCCCATTGGATGTTAAAGATTTTTACACCTGCATGGCCTGCAAGGCATGCAAATACAGCGGCAATGTCAAGAAAGTATTTTACCCGGTTGAAAATGTGGAAAAGGCAATCGAGAAACATCTAACATGTCTTTCAGACCATTGTGTTTATATACTGACCTGTCCGTGCCCCAAAAAATATGTGGGCAGCACCATGTTCGCTGCTAAAAAACGTGTGTTGGAGCACATGAGAGCGATTCAAAATAAAGATAAGCTGTCACCCATTGCCCGACACTTTGAGGAGTACCATCACAGTAATCGGGATCTGTTACGTTTCTTTGTTGTAGACAGAATACCAGCTAGCAACAGGGGAGGTGACAGAATTCGTAGACTAAGACAATTAGAATCTCAATATATCCTGAATCTAGATTCTAAGATCCCAAAAGGGCTAAACTCTGAGGAAGAAATGGCATGGTTCCTGGGAGATTAAAGTTTCCTTGAAACTATTCCAGTTCGTGTTCTTTACGTGTGGGTACCACTGTAGGGACATGCTCGCATGACCGACCCTTCCAACCTGTTCATAATTGCTCTGTTATGCTGTTGTATATATACTGAGTCAAATGTCTTCCGCCGTGTTTTTAACATTCACTGACTTTCACTTGTTTTTAATGTAACTAAGAATAGGAGCATTGTCCATACTTTGGGTTATAGATGAAACGGTTCTGCATGTCTAATTAGCCAGGGGCGTTGCTTTTGCAGATTGGGACTCCTGTTATATGGATTGGACAATTATTGATCAAGGAGCCCACCTCACAAATATGGAAATGGAAGAATGAAAATACTAATATCGCATT